>NC_057807.1:254181898-254204499 GCF_018294505.1 Triticum aestivum
CTTTATTGCTTTCGGCGTGCGACCAGCCGCTTTGTTTTGAGAATCCTGCATTATCTATTGGTATGCTTTGCCGTCCTTCTTGGGGTACCGTGAATTTCACACGGCTGATCCAGCGTGTATCTTCGGTCGAGTAGGCTTGTGCTGCTCTTTGCCTGTTTGTCGGACTGAGCATTGCCGGACTTGGCACCGGCTTCCTTGTCTTGATGTTTATGACCTTTATGCCGAGGTTTGAGGGCGCCTCTTCGTATCTGCTGCTTGCCGCCTTGGACCCTAGTGATGCGTGGGCGTCTGCGTGCGTGCCCGTGGTTTTCCTGCTCAAGTTGAGGTAGCTGGTTGTGCCGTATGTGCCCTTGATTGGGGCTCTCGAGTTCATATTTTTCGGCGGCCAGTATCTTGGTCCACCTATCCTCTAGCGCATCTTTGGTCAGCTGTGAGCTGCTCTTGTTTCCTTTGCAGGCTCCTTGCTGTAGCCATGAGCCGTCGCCTGAAGCAAACTTGTTCCACTGGGTCCTCTGGTATGCCGAATTCGTCGTTGCCGAGGCTTGCCTCATTATCGGAGGGGGGGGTGTGATTGTCCCTCTCCCAGTATCCCGTCGTCATTGGTACGGCCTGCTTAAGTGTAGGCTGACTCGGGTTGTATTCCTTTTTGGCACCGTCCGGACTGCTCTCATTTCCGGGGCCGTTTTTGGTGTGGCGGGGTTTGGAGTGGTACCGATAACGCATATGTTGTGCCTTTCTTCCTAAGGGGTTGTCCTCCGTTGCCTCGTCGCCATTAGTTTCCTTCGGAGTGTCCACCATATATATATCATATGAGGAGGTGGCCGTCCACCGCCCGGTGAGCGGGTGGCTCCTGTGATTCTCTTACATCATCATCCATACCGTTGATGTCTTCGGAGTCGAAGTCAAGCACATCGGTTAGATCATTGATCGTGGCAATGAAGTGGGTGGTGGGTGGGCAACGAATTCCGTCAGTGTATGCTTCCCACTCGAGCCGGACATAGTTCGGCCCGAAGTCTCCTGACAAGGAGGGAGACTTCAATAAGTCCAGCATGTCGCCAAGGGCGAGTGTTGAAAAATGTCCGCCGCGGTGAACTCCATCACCAGGGCCCAACCAGGATCGGCGGGCTCGGGGGCGCGCAGACTGGAACCTGCGTCCGGATATGAATCCGGGGGTCCGGAGTCACAGGTTCCCTCAGAGGTGAAACATGTGTTCGGCTCCATCGCCGATGAAGATACGGCCTGCGGGGCGGGGTCCAGCCCTCCGTCCTTAGGCGAAGCAACCTGTCCCGGATTTATATCCGAGGCTTCTGCCGAGACGATATCCCGAGCGACGTCTGACAGCAGGTCTAAGCCGTGCTCATCGCGACTGTTCGGCGCTTCTGGCGCTGGCCCAAATCCGTCGAAGATCAAGTTTTCGCGGATATCCGCCGTGTAGTTCAGGTTTTCGAACCTTATTTGATGGTCGGGGGCATAGCTATCGATCTGCTCCAAGTGGCCTAGCGAATTGGCCCGTAGCGCAAAGCCGCCGAACACGATCTGTCCGGGGAGGAAAGTCTCACCCTGGACCGCGTTGTTAATGACAATTGAAGGAGCCAATCGAGCCTGACGACAACGTCACAGAGGAACTCTCAATGAAAGCACCAATGTCGGTGTCAAAACCGGCAGATCTCGGGTAGGGGGTCCAGATCTGTGCGTCAAGGCTGATGGTAATAAGAAGTAAGGGACACAGACGTTTACCCAGGTTCGGGCCCTCTCGATGGAGGTAAAACCCTACGTCCTGCTTGATTAATATTGATGATATGGGTAGTACAAGAGTAGATCTACCACGAGATTGTAGAGGCTAAACCCTAGGAGCTAGCCTATGATGGTATGAATGTAATTGTGATCGGCCTTCTAAGGACCAACCTCTCCGGTTTATATAGACACCGGAGAGGGCTAGGGTTTACATGGAGTCAGTTACAAGGAAGGAAATATAATATCCGGATCGCCAAGCTTGCCTTCCACACCAAGGAAAGTCCCATCCGGACACGGGTCGAAGTCTTGAGTCTTTTATCTTCACGCTTCAATAGTCCGGATATTGTACACAGTCCGGCTGTCCAGATACCCCCTAATCCAGGACTCCCTCACCCGGGCCAATCCACAAAGACTCCCTGTCATCCTGATCCGGCGGCGGCAGTACCTTCAACCCACGCAACTCTAAGATAGCCATCTAAGCGCTGCTTCCGCGGCGAACTTGCGGCCCCGCACCCTTACATTAGACACCAGCCAACTGGCAGCCTAGGAGCTCCGACGCCTCGAGGGGTACTGCTTCCCATTCGGAATCGATTGGCCCAGAATAAAAATTCATACAACTGACGCCTAAATAAAGTGACTTGAGATGAGGGTGCGACCTATCTGGCGGCATGGTGAAGTAGGCAGGTCCAGCTGCCGAGTCGGTGAGTCCGGTGCGGTTGCGATGGCGACTGGCGGCAGGGAAACAACGATGTCGTGATGGTCGATAGCTATGGGGAAGCAATGCCGGGACTCTAGACGGATCCAAAGTTGGAGCCGCTCCGGCACCGTGAACAATGGCGGGGGTGAATAGGCTCCGGTACGGTTCATGTGGTCGTCATCGAGGCAGCTCCAGCAGCATGGAGTAAGAGGTACACGGCCCTGTGCACAACGGCAAATGGACAACATCTCCGGCATTAGGGAGGAGGGCGGCTGTGAAATTGGTGCGGTGGGGGCGCCATGGAGGAGGGGCTGAGGTTTCGTGGCTCGGGAGAAGCGAGCTTCCGGGGAGAAGGTGATTTGGCGCCCACGAGGTATGAATGGGAGGGGGGAATTGGGAGGGGAGTGGAACCATGTCTTACGGACGCATTTGTATGAAATGTGAGGGGTGTTACAGTTCTACCCCTACCTTTAGGCTTCTCACCTTGGGTCTGTGTACTGAGGGTCGAGGATAGTAGAGTAACTTTGCTTCTCCCCAAATAGTGGGCGGGAGCGATTTCAGGCGAGGAGGGCGTGTTTCGAAATATAGTGGGCGCGAGCGATTTCGAGCGAGGAGAGCGTGTTTTGAAATAGTGGGCGTGAGCTATTTCCGGCTAGGAGAGCGTGTTTTGCCGACCATGGTTTATGAATTATTCGGCACATGTCATTTCGACCGACGAGAAGGCGCGCTTGGATGAAGTTACAAACCAACCCTCGATGTACAACGGGCCAATTGATGCGTTTCCCACATAGGACGGCAATTTTGCGTCTCCCATTTGTTTGCTCGGGCGAATTCCACCGAGCAGAGGATGTTTAATAGTTTGTTTAAATTTCAGGAGAACGAGCATCCACGTCTACCTTACCAAGTCGATTCGAATCAAATTTTGAAATATTAGCTTGCCACTTCTATTTTAGATGGAGAGATGATGCTCGGGAGTAATGTGTTTTTACATGCTCGTTGCTAGCGATTTACTATATGACAAACATTTGACCCACTCAAAAACACGAATCAAACCCAAAATAAAGTATCTCGATTCAATGAAATAGCTCGTTCACTAGTTCAAAATAGTGAACTAAATCCAAAATTGAATACCTCAATCGAGTAGCATGTTGTACAGTATTATAGTACTCCATGAAGATGTTGAAAGTCAAATTAATGAACTTGTTTGATATACGCATATATCCGTTCATGTGTGGATTGCAGATAACATGTTCTCCAATTTAAATATTTCAATGCAAGTTTATTTCTAAACATGGTTTATATCAGTCTTTGATGCATAAAACGCGACCTCCCCCTCTCCCGGACTACTGCTCTCTCTCTCTCTCTCTCTCTCTCTCTCTCTACGACAATCTTCAACTCTGTCGCACGCATCCGACACACAAACCTTGTTGGTCCCTCTCCCTTTCTCTCCATCTCTCTCTCTCTCTTTTTTTTGTGTGTGTGTGGGGGGGGGGGCCTTTCTAGTTCACATGCATACATACTCCATCTATAGGTCTCTCTCACACACTATGTATGATACTCTAGCTAGTCCAAGCTAGATATCTTGGGTGCACTCATCGTACGCACACAAATTCTTTGGCTCGTTGCCCGTAACTCTCTCACGCACCACTCTATCATCTCGGAGCTCTTCCCCCCTCTCTCAAACTCTCAATCTACCTGGTTCACACATACACTTGCATATCTCACTCACACTCGATAGGCCCATCTAAAACTCTATCTCTTTCCCTCGTTCTCTCTCCATCTCACACGCACACACACACAATCTCATTCCTAGCTAGCCAAGTATGATGGTCTCTCACTCAATTGTAGGCACACACACTCCCCCTATATGTATATGACTAGCTAATCTTAGTCTCCATCACAAACATGTGCATGGTCTATCTCGATTTCTCTCCGGGCATCTTTCTCTCGCGCACGCACCTCCCTCGATCTCCCACCCATATAGTCCCCTCACGATCTCGAGGGGATCTCTCTATCACAACACACCCTCTCTCCCTCCCCATGCGTCCATGTCCTCCGTGTGTCCCTCTTGACCTTTGTTCCTTGTTGGCCAGACCTCTATTGGACATGTGCTATAGGGGTGTCTCTCTCAGTTGCAAACAATCACACACTAGCTATCTTCGTGTATCTCCTCGCCTCGCTTTTCTATCTCGGAGATGCATGCGTGATATGTTCGCATAAGAAACGAAAAAACACACTCTCTCGCTAATTTATCATTTGTTGTCACTTTCTCTTTCACACACATACTCTTTTTGCACACTTACTCATTCTCCTTCACACGCACTTGATCTGTCTCGACTTAGGCACTCTCCTTGGTCCATAGCATATAGATTTATTGAAAAGTCAAACATCACAAAGTTTGACCATGTACGTGGAGAAAAACAATTACATCTAGAACGGCAAACATATACCATTAAATTCACCATGAGATGTAGTTTTGTATGATGTATCTTTGGTATTGTAGACATAAATAACATTTGCGTAAACCTGATCAAAATTTCCAAAGTTTGACTTCTAATAATTTTACATGCACTGCATTATCAAGCGGATGGAATATCTCTTTCCCCCTCTCAGCTATCTGACATACCACTCAGCCTTATCGGGGCTCCTCAATCTCTCTCAAACTTTATTGGCCAGTTTGGTTCGTGACCTGACCCTCATGCCTTGATGGCCAGTACTGCCTGGTGTGGACGTGAGATGTAAAATATTTCTGCCTGGCCAGGCTTGTGTGGTGCTGAAGCGTTTGGTTCATGCCTGGGCCAGTCAAAGCATCAATGTCCCATCAATCAGTCCATGCAGCAATTATTTAATGCAAATATCCTGCCAGGCTGCTGTTAGCCTCGTGGCCGCACGGCCAGGCACGACCAGGCATTCAAAAATCGGTCTCCTGGGCCAGGCTAGTTGCAGTGTCTAGAGTCCAGCCAGGCTAATTAAGGTGCAAGGGAATTCAGGCCAGGTGGGCTTTCTTTTTTCACAGGATAGCAACCAAACAAGCGTGCATGAAATCCAGGCAAAACCCCAGGCCAGGCAAAAGATGCTCAGGACGCAAACCAAACTGACCTTATATCTCCCTGGTTCACACATACACATGTCTCATTTGCGCTATACATATAGACCCATCCAACACTCTCCGCCCTTGTTCTCTCTCCATGTGAAACTCACCCCCCTAAGTACCATAATCCCTCACTCCATCAAAGGCGCTGGCACCCCCCCCACCTAAGTATGATCATCTCTCACTAGCCATCAGGAACACACTTATTGTCTCCTTCCATCCATATGTCTATCTCGATATCTCTCAGGGCATCTTCTTTCGTGCACACACCTTATCACTCGATCTCCCATCCATGTAGTCCCATCACGATCTCCAGGGGATCTCTCTATGACAAACATACACTCTCTCCTCCCCATGTCTGCATTTTCTCCGTACGTCTCTCTCGACCTCTCTCCCTTGTTTGTCAAACCCCTCTTGGCCACGTGCTAGGGGTCTTGCTCTCTCGGTTCCAAACAACCACACAATATCTCCTCACCTTGCCTCCGTTGTCGAATATGCATGTGTGATATGTTTGCATAAGACACACACGCTTTTTCTCTACTTTTATCGTGTGTTGTCCATGTCTCTTTCACACACGCACACACACTTTTTTCACTCACTCTTTCCATTTCTCTCTCTCTCTCTCTGTCTCTCTCTCTCTCTCTCTAGTTAGGGACTGTGTCACGTCCATAAGCATATGGATGTTTTGAAATGTCAAACCTTAGAAAAGTTTGACCAGGTATATGTGGAGAAAAAAATTTACATCTGGAACGATCATTAGATTCATCACAACATGTACTTACTTCATACTATCATTTATCTTAGTTATTGTAGATATAAGTAATGTCTTTATAAACTTGGTCAAAGTTTCAAAAGTTTGACTTCAAAAAAAATGTTGGAAATACATTATCGAACGGAGGGAGTAGCTCTTTCTCTCTCTCTCTCTCTCTGCTATCTCTCACGGGCCTCCCCTCTCACTCGAACTCTCTATACCGATGGATTATACACTCACTGTATCAGCGTATAGCTCCATATATTGTTTAGTTGACCGGTCAACCAGTCCACATGCTACCTTGTTAGCTCGTGTTCTGTATCTTCGTGTGCTGGCCCATGTGGCAATGGGTGAAAATAAGTAAACTAGAGGCCCATCTGACACACGGTGAAGTAAACAAAGTTCAAACCACTCGGGGTAGCACCCCGCACGCTAGTAAATTGAGGGTGCATTGAGGACACACTTCTTGCGCATGAAGGACGTACTCGCGCATAATTCACCACTGCGCGGCGACATGCATAGAAGGATGCACTCGCGCACACCCAGCACAAAACACACACCAGCACACGTGTACACCGGCGTCGCCGCCGGTTGAGATGGATGGCGAGGCAACCAACAAGCGGAGGCGGCTCGAGCCAAAACCGCATTCGGTGAGCCTGGACTTCATCAGCCGCCTCCCCGATGACATGCTGCTCGTCATCATCGGCCTCCTCCCCACCAAATCTGCCATGCGGACCGCCCTGCTCTCCCAGCGGTGGCACCCCCTCTGGCGCTGCGTCCCCCTCAACCTCACCATCGATAGCTGCCTCTGCGGCGGGGATTGCAAATGCATGACCGCAGTCTCCAAGATCCTTTCATCACACCCCGGGCCAGCCAGACGCCTTGACATCCGTATGTTCAGTACCAACTGCAAGGTCCAACCCAAGTTCAACGAGTGGTTCTTATCCCCCGCACTAGATCATCTCGAGGAGCTCAGCTTTGAAGCTGGACAATGTCGCTCTCTGCTACCATCCGCGCTCCGCCTCACGCCAACGTTGCGCCACGCCAGCTTCAGCTCCTGCTATCTTCCCCAGATTAATGCCGTGCTCGCCCTTCTTCTCCCTCAACTCAAGCAACTCAACCTCTTCAACATTGTCATCTCGAAGAAGGCTATGGACCACCTGCTCCGCAGCTATACTGCGCTCGAATACCTTCGTCTTGAGCAGATCCACAGGTTCATTAGCCTCCAAATCCCCTCGACGATTCTCCGATGGATTTATGTGTCTAGCTGGCCCTGCAACAAGACATCAATTGGGAAGAGATCACTCCAGCTGTTCCAACGTTATGGTCATTGAGAATGCGCCTTTCCTTGAGAGATTGCTTGTATCGG
Source organism: Triticum aestivum (assembly GCF_018294505.1). Lineage (NCBI taxonomy): Eukaryota > Viridiplantae > Streptophyta > Magnoliopsida > Poales > Poaceae > Triticum > Triticum aestivum. The sequence goes on from NC_057807.1 coordinate 254,189,541, forward strand.
ATCTAGAAGGTCCAACAAAAATCAGGGTCATTGACGCGCCAAAATTGACAGCATTGGTGTACTCGTCTGCCAAATTCTCCTAACTCTTTATTGGATCCGTAATCGTTCAGGTACAACACTCATCTTCTTCTCCGTCTTCTTGAAATTCACATTTTTAGATTTCTTCTTGATGTATTTACGACCGTCTTCCAGAAAATTGTTCTCACAAGCTTGACCAAGTCCATGCGCATAATGAAGATCTTGGCACTAAAATCTATCGGCCCCAATCTAGATCAAGTTGTTGGATTCCTTACATGCTTTCCGTGCCCAGAGAAGCTACTGATCAAGGTGAAACTTCTTTCCTATTAGTAAACGCTAATCACAATGTAGCTCAATTTTTTTGTAATTTTCCCAAATTACGATGACAAGTGTAGTGTTCAAAACTGCATCTACGCACTGCACTGAAAGAAATGTTTTTATTATTTTTTTCTCATGTGATCACTTGCGTCGTTTTTATGCTGTACTACTATAGTAGCCTAGGCTAGTCATAGTGGAAAGTAACTTAGACTACTCCAGTAACTCTATAGTTACCCTAAGAGCAAGTACTACCTCCATCCTGGTTTACTCTTCCTATTTTGTAGTATCAAAATTTGACCATAGATTTAACTGACAAAATGTTAATGCATGTCACTAAGAACTATATCGTTGGATTCGTATTTGAACATAATTTCAAAATGGTGTAATTTTTAGTGACATGCATTGGCATTTTCTTAGGTAAATCTATGGTCAAAATTTTATACTAAATACGAGGTAGTACTCCCTCCGTCCCAAAATTCTTGTCTTACATTTGTTTAGATACGGATGTATCTAACACTAAAATGTAACTAGATACATCCGTATTTAGAAAAATTTAAGACAAGAATTTTGGGACGGAGGGAGTACAAAAGTGGGCTATGTAGGCCAAAACACGTGCCAAATTCACTTGTGATGCATTTGGCATCGATGCCCCTCCATTGCTCACTGGTGCCCCAATCTGGATCACCTACTTTGCTCTGGTGCCAAATTAACTCACACAATGAAAAAACACTTGTGTGGGAGAGAGAGAGAGAGAGAGAGGACTGAGGCAATAAAAAACACTTGTTTGGGAGAGTGAGAGGCTGGTGTAGTTGGTTTGATTGATTTGTTTATACATGTGGGTCTGTGTGCACAACAGTGCCAACTCTCTCACATCACGAGAGAGGTGCCAACATCTTTTGATTTGACATCGATGCATATTATGTGGCATACTTTTAAGAAATATAGCATCGGCCACATAGTGGAAGGCAACAAATGCCCAAGCTCTTCACATGCTCCTAGGTAAATGAGAGGAAATAGAAAGAGAGAGAGAGAGAGAGAGAGAGAGAGAGAGAGAGAGAGTGAAAAATATCACTAGCCAGCCAACTCTATCGTATGAGCGAATGATATTGGTATCTCTTGATGACATGGCAATCTTATATAGCCAGCTGCTCTAATATGTTCTGTTCTTTTGCGGATAAAAGAAGACCTAAAAGTGAAAAATGTGCTGCACTATAACAATCTCATTGAATGCCTTGATCTCCATCTTACATAAATTGATTTGATCGACTACCGAGGCAGCACATCTGAAAGTGCTAGCTATCGACTAGAGGGGGGGTGAATAGGCGATTTTTATCAAAGTCTTCAAAACATGGAAGTTTCGAAGACAAACAATAGGAATGACCTAATTGATATGCAGCGGAAGATAAACTACAACAAGCAAGCCATAGTCAAGTATGCAATAGTGTTAACGTACAAAGACTAATAGCAGCTAGGTAGTAGGATCAGGATGGAAGATAGTATGAAGCCAATCAACAATAGTAGTCAAGCAATGAAGTCAATCAGATAAGACAGATAAGCAATGACTTCACGAAGACAAACTCAAAGTAAAGGAGGGAAGAGATAGAACCAGTCACTTGTTGAAGACACATGATATGTTGGACCAGTTCCAGTTGCTGTGACAACTGTACGTCTGGTTAGGGAGGCTGAGATTCACCTCAGAAGACCGTGTCTTCACCTTATTCCCCTTGAGCTAAGGACACTTAGTCCTCGCCCAATCACTCTGGTAAGTCTTCAAGGTAGACTTCCGAACCTTCACAGACTTCGTTCACCCGGCAATCCACAATGACTCTTGGATGCTCAGAACGCGACGCCTAACCGGCTGGAGGATACACAGTCCTCAGGTGTAATAAGTCTTCAGGTCACACAGACAGAAAGACTTCAGTGATGCCTAACACTCTTTGGCTCTGGGTGTTTGGGCTTTGTCCTCGCAAGGATTTCTCTCTCAAATGCTTCGAGGTGGGTTGCTCTCAAAACGACAAAAGCCGTAAACTAACTCTGAGCATCCACCAATTTATGGTGTAGGGGGTGGGCTATTTATAGCCACAAGGCAACCCGACCTGATATGTCCGAAATGACCCTGGGTCACTAAGGAACTGACATGTGTTCCAATGGTCAGATTTCAAACACACACGGCAACTTTACTTGGGCTACAAGCAAAGCTGACTCATCCAGCTCTGGATAAGATTTGCTCACATTGTCTTCGCTCGAAGACATAGGATTTGGGTTGAGCATCACTTTGGTCACTCTGACTTAGTTCACTTGGACCCCGCTTAACAGTATGGTGGTTCCTATGACTCAACAAAGAAGAAAAGGAAACAGCGAAACAACTCAGTCTTGGTGCTCCATAGTCTTCACTCAATGTCTTCTCATGTCATAGACTTCAGTGTGAATATCTTCACACACCACCATTGTCTTCAATGTCTTCATACATTTTTAGGGGTCATCTCCGGTAGGTAAACCGAATCAATGAGGGACACTACCTGCGTTATCCTGCAATTCTCACAAACGCATTAGTCCCTCAACCAACTTTGTCGTCAATACTCCAAAACCAACTAGGGGTGGCACTAGATGCACTTACAATCTCCCCCTTTTTGGTGATTGATGACAAACTGGTTGAAGTTTTCAACGGGAAAGAAGTATGTGAATTGTAAAGGATAGCGTATTGTCTTCATAAGTGGCAAGGGCTCCCCCTGAAGATGTGCATATAAATATTTGCTTTTGGAATGCAAATGCACATGGCAGGTTGTACTTGTGGAGATCCTCTTCAACTTATGAAGATAATTCATCATGCATGAAATGATATGGCTAAGAAAATGACATGCATAATGAGAGGACGTCTGCAGAATGATCTAAGTGCGGGAGTTATCATTGCACGTGGAAACGCAAATAAGTAGCAGACGACCATCAAGTTTAAGTGTTACAACTCAAAGAACGAAGTGTATCAAAAGCAAGAGTTGTAAGCACTAGGAAAATATAAAGCAACCGCCCATATGAACCCGCTTGAAGACTATCAACTCATACGCTTCTCCCCCTTTTGTCAGTAATGACTAAAAAGGTTTCAAGACATAGAGCATCTACTCGTCCTCTTGATGAGTAGGTGAAACAGCAGGGTTGTCGTTATTGGTTGGCGGTGCAGACGAACTTGGTGCAGTGTCGATGTGTGCAGAGGTAGGAGGCGGTGAAGTTGCATCGTCTTCATCATCGATCACATTGGCATTAACAGTTGCCGTGGAGGAAGAATAGTCAGAGTCTTCAAGAGATGGAGTTCTTCGTAGGACAGCATTCCGTGGAGGAGTGGAGTCAAACTTGAATCTTTCAGTGAAGCCGTCGTCTTGAAGATCTGCTTCAGCACTGAGCAGGGTCAAACTCTTCCATGATCGCCGACAAGTTTCATGAGCGACAAAAGCATTCTTGGTGGCAAGGTTGCGAATGCGATTTACATCCACCAAGAGGCTTTGCATCTGACGCTTGAGCCAAAAATGATGTTTATCTTGCTTCTGATGCAGGGCCACAAGAAGTTCTCGGTCATTGAGGACCCGAGAGCGCTTCCGAGGCCTTTGAGCAATGGTACTCGCAGTGGCTTCAGTTGATGCGCGATGAGGTAGACGAAGATTTCCAGCCATCGGATAGACACGCGTAACAGCTTGGACTCCTTCCATAGGCTGAGTGAAGCTTTGATGTTCAGCATTCTGAAGACAAAGAGGCTTCTTGGCCGGTTCAGGTTATATAGCTTCAACTGACATGTCAACCTCTGGTAGAAAAATCACATGATTGCGAGCAGAAGGTTGATAGTTGATAGCAGAGTGTCGCTTGATGAGGCGCATGACCCATGGAGCTTAGAATTTCAGTCTGAAGAGGTCAGATCCAGATGCAGCCAGTTGCCTGATGAAGAAATCTTGTGCGTTGAAGCTGATGCCATTGAGAATGTAAAAGACCAATGTCCTCATGGCTCCTTCAAGTTTTGCAGCTGATGAATGTCCTTTGATAGGCCATAGAGTCCGCCTGACGATGTGATATATTGTGCGCGGCAGATACTCAAGGTCATCAACAACGAACTCCTTTGGATACTCTGCATCATGTGGCAAAGGCTTCATCATGCTCAACATCTGACTCATATTGGGTTCAGGCTTATGGAAGATGCTTTCCAGAGCATTGCGGTGATTTTGACAACCAGGTTCATAGAGTTCTCCAGGAGTGGATAGGCCTATAAGCTCAATGATGTCGAGAGCTTTGGCTTCATGATGAACATTTCCTGTCATCCACTCGAGAACCCATGTCTTCGTATCTCGGTTATAACTGCGAATGTGGAGTGTAGCATAGAATTGAAGCAATAGCTCTTCATTCCAATGTTCTTTATCTGTGACAAAACTGAGCAGTCCAGCATCACGAAAGCAGTCAAGTGCTTCTTCTAAGCAGGGCAGTCCAGTAATGGCTTCAGTGTTGAGGCGCATATGAGGGAAAATGCGCCCTTGATCATACAGAACACAGGAGTAATAGCTTCGCTGCTGATGACTCCAGAACCGATCTGATGAAATTCTTGGCCTTGTGTAGGGGTTCTTTGAGCTGTCAAAGAATGTGTTGTGGCTCTTGAAGCCATTTGCATTGAAAGACCCGACAGATGTGGCAGTGCCTGGAAACCTTGGCAATCTTGGCTTTGGCTTCTGGACCTGAGGCCTATGCTCAATGTGATAGTCAAATTGAGGACCAGAGACATTAGGCGGAGGGACCAGAACGGGCCATCTTACTGTGATTAGCTCGCCATGGTTGTATGCTTGCTCGATTGTATAGGGCCTTGGTGGCGGAACAGGAGCAGTGGCAGCAACAGTGGCTTCGGGCTGCACAATAGAAGCTTCAGGAGCATTGTCAGCATTGACTTCTGGTACGGTGCTTGGGACAGGCTCCACATTGGCTTCAGCCATGACGATGTCATTAGCTTCATTGGTGCTGGTGGTGGCAGCCTCAAGGTTTTCAATCTCCACTTGCTGAGCTGGAGGGTCAGGCACAGACGCGTTCACTTCATGAACTTCTTCTTCTGGAATGGGGGGAGTAGGGACACGTTCTTCTTGATGTTCATCATCGGTTGTTGCATCCGGATTGTCTTCAGCAGCTGGTGCTTCAGACTCGGAGACATTCACAGTTGGAGTGGCTTCTGAGAACACTTGACGTGCAACAGGTTGACGGTGCACCTCTCCTTCTTTAACGCTCGGAAGAGGGGCTTGAGGCCTTGGTCCTTTGCGAAGCCTTTGCAGTACAGGCGACGCCTTTGGAGATGGAGTGGGCAGGTCCTCATCCTCTTCAATTTGCACGGATGGTGTGACTTGTTGTTGTTGGGGAGTACTTGGGGAATCTTGTTCTTGCGGGCGATCAACCCATGAAGCATCTTGAGCAATTGGCGTCAGAGGATGACCAATGCTGATGAGTTCGCTGTTCGTACGAACAGGCGATGATACCACATTGTATTCGATTTGAGGAAGAACTTCATCATCTTCAACATTGTCATGATGACCAATGTCTTCAATAGTGATGGGATTGACTGCTGGAATCTCTTCAGCTTTAGGAACCTCTATGGAAGCAGGCTCATGAACAGTCATGCGAAGTTCTTGGGTAGCGGATGCAGGACGAACCACTGAGATGGGTTCAACAACAAGGGGCTCTGTGGGAGCAGCCCAATTCTTCTTGGTCTTACGCTTCTTCTTGGAGGGAGCAACATCAGAGGCTTCGGAGGTTTTCCTTTTTCTGGCTTCAGCCTCTGCAGCCCTCGTCTTCTTCTGTTCTGAAGCAGTTGACGTGACTTTTGGCTTCGAGCCAGTCATGCTGCTTGGGAAGATAATGCGAGGTTCATCTGGCCTTGAAGGTGCAGATTGGACAGTCGATTTCTTCTTCTTTGCAGCCATCCTGGGGTCGATGCCAGGACGACCAAGAGCCTTGCACTTTTCAGCCTCATTGTAGGCAAGCACACACTTGTTAGCCAGATTTTCCATGCGTTCACGAGAGCCTTTAGCTTCTTCACGCTTCTTGTGAAACGCCTCTTTGAGCTCGTGAAGCATGACCTTGAAGTTCTTGACATCTTGCACACTTAGATTGGCCACATGCTTCTTGAACTGAGCCTTTTCATAGTCAATCTTGTGCTTCAGTTTGACGATGCGCTGAGCAATAGCTAGCTCAGAAGCAATGGCGCCATTGAAGGCGACGCTGAGGCCAATTGGAAGTTGCAAATCATCAAAGCTGAGATTTGGTGTGTCAAACCATTCATCAATGAAGTTATGGAGAACGGCCACATCAAAGAGAGGCAAGTTGTTGAAGATCTCAGCTTCTTCCTTCCTCTTTATCAGTTGCTCACGTGCATCATCTGCAAGATCGTCATCATTGGACAGATCAATGGGCTCTTCACGCAGAATAGCAGCAGGAGTCAGAGCCTGATCAGTACTCTTGACGATTTTCTTTTTCTTCTCCGTCTTCTTGGAGACGCGGGAAAGATCTTCGGACTGCACACTGACTTCAGGAGGTGCAGTGGCCAGTGGCTTCATAGGAGAAGCTTTTGGACGTGCAGCTGATGATGAAGCCTTAATCTTCTTTGGCTTCTGCGGCCTTGGAGTAGGAGCTGGGGCTTCATGAGAATCAGCATCATTGTCAGAATGATCCACTTTAGCACCTTGTACCAAGATGTAGGAGATGAGGCCATCAATGTTTGCAAAGGGGGCAATTCTATTCTCTTCAGCTTCACGTGTGCCATCATCACGGGGAGCAGAGGGGCCAGGATTGAAGTCTAATCCCCATGACTTCTTGTTTTCCTTTGCCGAAGCCTTAGCAAACTAGAAGTTGCGCTTGAAGAGATTGTCGTCACGACACCAGAGCAATGATGATGGGTCGGCTTCTTCAGGCTATGGTCCATGGACCATGCAAGGATAGAATTCTTGCGCAATGGCTTCAGCTTTGTTCTTGGGGGGAAGGCCTCGATAGAGAATATCACCCAAGGGCTCTTGATAGCATTTTTCTCTGCGTACTCCTGGGTGACGAACTTGTACTTGTACCACTGTTCAGCCCAATAGCGTCGAATCCATTGGATTCGAGTCTTGCGCTGATTGTAATCTTCTTCAGGATCTGTTTTATATAACTCTGCAAGATCATCAGGCAGATCCTTTGAAGTTCCCCCACGATGCTGTCTGCCACCCTTCCTTACTGATTTCTCTGCAGCCATGAACTTCAAACTAAACGGTTTCAATATGTTCAAAGGCTTCAAAGGCTTTCGCTTGCTGGTCAGACAGGAACTGGCTTCAGCAGAATCAATGTGTTGTTGTAAGAATTCACACGAAGAACTGCTAGATGGGATGAGTAGGAGACCGAGCAGTTCAATCCACCGTGCCCTAACTTGGTGACGGAGGACACCTACGGCGGCGGCGGAGAGGACAATGCCCGCGGCCAGCGTGAGGACGGCGTCGGAGAAGTCACGGCAGCTAAGCGCTTCGTCGCTGGCGTCGTCGAGAGATAGCGGTGGCGCTAGGGTTTTGACGAGGTGGAGAGGTGGAAGAAGGTTTTCTTGACCGCAGGGGACACGTATTTATAAGTAGGTGTGCGGCACAGCGCAATTACGCAGGTGCCCTTGTCTGTTCACATCCGTGAGACACGTGGCAAGCATGCAACATACTCAGAGTTGTCCCACGTTTCCACGCCCGCCAAGTTTGTCGGATGGTCGTTCTGGCTTCTCCGGATTTTGACAATAAAGATGAATCACTTAAATAGGACTTGATGTTTGTCTCCGTGTCTTCTGCTGACAAGGATGCAGAGAAGACATTCGACAGTTTCAATAGAATGCATATGATTTGGACAGATAGAGTTTGAGATAGTAAGCATAGAGAGATTAGGGTCCGATCACATTCACTTAGTTCAAAAGATTCAACAATGAAGACATAGCTATAAGCGAATGCTGTAGAGGACAGAATACTAGTATACATATCTATATGAGAAAGCAATCAACTCAACATAGTGAAGTAAATCATGAAGATAAGTTGAAAGTTGAAGACAAATCAATATGCGAAGATGTTCAAAAATAACGCCATGAGTGAAACACTTCAAACCAAGAAATTTGGTGGTGGCGTTACCCACCGTATAGGAAGTATTAGACCCAGACACGGCGCACAATTATCGTGGCACTCCGAAGTCAAATTCCACGTTAATGTATTCACACTCAGAATGTAAGTCTTCATTGATTGAAGATATACTTTACTTCGTGTGTTGTACATCTAAGTCATCATCATGCATAAGTGTTAGGATGTGTGCCTGATCACAGGACATTTGAGGATTCCAAGATATTTATCTCACACCGTAACTTGCAAAACCTTTTCTCATCCAAGGGCTTTGTGAAGATATCTGCCAGTTGTTCTTCAGTGTTGACGTGAATGATGTCAATATCTTTCTTCATGACATGATCTCTGAGAAAATGATGACAAATTTCAATGTGCTTTGTCTTCGAGTGATGAACTGGATTGTTGGCAATCTTGATGGCGCTTTCATTATCGCAGAAGAGAGGGACTTGCTTCAGATCGATGCCATAGTCCTTGAGAGTTTGCTTCATCCACAGAAGCTGAGCACAACAAGATCCAGCAGCAATGTATTCAGATTCAGCAGTTGAGAGTGATACACAGTTCTGCTTCTTTGAAGACCAACAGACAAGTGATCGTCCCAGAAAGTGACATGTTCCTGATGTTGACTTGCGATCCGCCTTGTCACCAGCATAATCAGCATCCGAGAATCCAACCAGATCAAACCTTGAGCCCTTTGGATACCATAATCCGAGTGTTGGGGTGTAAGCCAAATATCTAAGAATTCGCTTCACAGCTAAGTGATGTGATTCCTTTGGTGCCGCTTGGAATCGAGCACACATGCAAACACTAAGCAGAATATATGGCCTAGATGCACATAGGTAAAGTAAAGAACCAATAATGGAGCGGTATACCTTTTGATCGAACTCTTTACCATTGTCGTCGGGACCAAGATGATGTTTGGCTGGCATTGGCGTCGTGTAACCTTTGCAATCTTGCATGCCGAACTTCTTCAGACAATCTTTGAGATATTTTTCTTGAGATATGAAGATGCCATTTCTTTGCTGACGAATTTGAAGACCAAGGAAGAACTTCAGCTCACCCATCATGGACATCTGATATTGCTCTTGCATCATGTATCCAAACTCATCACTATACTTCTGATTGGTGCAGCCGAAGATTATGTCATCCACATATATTTGGCATACAAACAGTTCACCATCATAGGTCTTTGTGAAGAGTGTTGGATCGAGTGATCCAGGTTTGAAGCCCTTGCTCTTCAGGAAGTCTTTGATTGTATCATACCAAGCGCGAGGAGCTTGTTTGAGGCCATACAGTGCTTTGTTGAGTTTGTACACCATATTAGGATGTTTTGGATCTTCAAAGCCAGGTGTTTTGCAACATACACTTCTTCTTCAATCTTGCCATTGAGGAAAGCACTTTTCACATCCATTTGGTACAGCAGGATGTTGTGGTGATCTGCATAGGCTAGCAGTATGTGAATAGCTTCAAGCCTAGCCACAGGAGCAAATGTTTCATCGAAGTCAATTCCTTCAACTTGAGTATATCCTTGTGCCACAAGATGTGCTTTGTTTCTGATGACTTGACCATGCTCATCTTGTTTGTTCCGATATATCCATTTTGTGCCAATAATGTTATGCTTGCGAGGGTCAGGGCGCTTGACAAGTTCCCAAACATTATTCAGCTTGAACTGTTGAAGTTCTTCTTGCATGGCTTGAATCCATTCAGGTTCCATAAAGGATTCAGCAACTTTCTTGGGTTCAGATATTGATACAAATGAAAAATGCCCACAGAAATTTGCTAGCTGTGTTGCCCTTGAGCGAGTAAGTGGACCAGGAGCGTTGATGCTATCAATTATCTTCTCAATTTGTACTTCATTTGCAACACGAGGATGAACTGGATGAAGACCTTGCTCATGCTGATCATTGTCATCATTGGAAGGATTGTCTTCGGTCTGAGCATTATCTTCAGGTTGGTTTGGTGCAGAAATGATAAGTTCCTCTTCAGGCTGTGCTTCAGAGGGCATGATTTCACCAGTTCCCATCAGCTTGATAGATTCACTAGAAGGAGCTTCATCTAGTGTGCTTGGTAGGAGTTCTCGTTCTGAACCATTTGTTTCATCAAATCGCACGTCCACACTTTCAAAAAATTTATAGTGGAAGAGGTTGAAGACTCTGTAAGAGTGCGAATCCTTTCCATAGCCAAGCATGAAGCCTTCGTGAGCTTTGGGTTCAAATTTTGACTTGTGATGGGGATCCTTGATCCAGCACCTAGCACCAAAGACTCTGAAGTAGCTGACATTTGGCTTCTTGCCAGTAAGGAGCTCATAGGATGTTTTAACCAGAAGCTTATGGATGTAGACACGGTTGATGATGTGACAAGCTGTATCAATGGCTTCAGGCCAGAATTTTCTTGGTGTCTTGTACTCGTCGAGCATTGTTCGAGCCATCTCAATGAGGGTTTTGTTCTTGCGCTCAACAATGCCGTTTTGCTAAGGTGTGTATGGAGCAGAAAATTCATGAGTGATTACCATCGTATCCAGATAAAGATCAAGGCCGGTGTTCTTGAATTCAGTGTCGTTATCACTTCTGATATGCTTGATCTTGACGCCATATTTGTTCATTGCTCGATTGGCGAATCATCTGAAGACATCTTGTACTTCAGTCTTGTAGAGAATTATGTGCACCCATGTATATCTTGAGTAGTCATCAACAATAACGAAGCCATAGAGATACGCTGTTGTTGTGAGGGTAGAGTAGTGAGTAGGGCCAAATAAGTCCATGTGCAACAGCTCAAAGGGTTGAGATGTCGTCATGATTGTCTTTGAGGGATGCTTGGCCCTAGTCATCTTTCCAGCTTCACAGGCACCACACAGATGATCTTTCTTGAACTTGACACCTTCGATGCCTATGACATGCTTCTTTTTGACGATAGTGTGTAAGTTCCTCATGCCAGCATGTCCCATCCTTCGATGCCAGAGCCAGCATTCTGAAGCTTTTGCAAGAAGACATACGGCAAGTTGTGGACCTGCTGAGAAATCTACCATCTATAGATCACCTTTCCTATACCCTTCAAAGACTAGAGACTTGTCAGATTCCATTAGTACAAGGCAACGATATTTTCCGAATATCACAATCATGTTTAAGTCACAAAGCATCGAGACAGACATTAAGTTGAGTCCAAGGGATTCAACAAGCATCACTTTATCCATGTGTTGATCCTTTGAGATTGCAACTCTACCTAGACCCAATACCTTGCCTTTACCAGTATCAGCAAATGTGATTTGACTCTTGTCGGATGGACGTAAGGTTGAGTCAATGAGAAGACTTCGATCACCAGTCATATGATTAGTGCATCCGCAGTCCATAATCCATTCTGAAGCACGAGGTGTCATACCCTACAGTGCAGTTAGGAGGATAGGCTTCACAAGGTATGTTGTGAAGCATAAGCATTTGATGCACACATGGATTATCACAGTTTTAGCATAAGATTAAAGCTCATATTAAGTCATTTTATCATGCGTCCCTTTGTGTTTTAGGTCCCCAGCAATATTATCGGACGCCTTTGATTGCTGGCTGGAGACCATGTTCTGCAAAAGAGAGTTAGTTCTTCTTCACCACCCACATCTTCAGGGGTGGCTTAGAAGCAATGAGTCTAAGTGCAGCATCTGAGAATTTAGGCTTTGGAGCCCTAGCAAATAGCCTTGCAGGATATGAATGGTACTCATATGAATAAGCAGAAAAGTTCTTAGTACTATGAACATAGCTGTTTGAAGACACACACTCATATTCATAAGTTTGAGTATGATTTCCCTGCAAAACATTGGCGTTAGGGTGACTCGGGTGAGTCCTGTTTCCGTATGAAGCCGTTGGACCATGTGACGCCTTTGGTCTGGGGTTTGTCTTCTTCACAGGTGGTGTCATGACAACATTCACCGAAAGATTCTCAAGACAGCTTTTGGGAACCCAGATCTTCTTCATTGGCGGTCCATTCCTGCAGTTAGTACCAATATACCTGGCAAACACTTCACCATTCTGATTTTTGAACAGTTTATAGTTTGCATCAAAGGATTCATCAATGATAATAGGATTAGCACAGGTAAATCCAGATAGGGTGGATGGATCCACTGAAGGTTCTTTTGCAGCAACCCATGTGGTTTTGGGATACTGCTCAGGCTTCCAGTAGGAACCATCAACATTCATTTTCCTCTCGAACCCAACACCCACTTTCCTAGGGTTTCGGTTCAGAATCTTCTTTTTGAGGACATCGCAAAGTGTCTGGTGCCCTTTCAGACTTTCATACATCCCTGTTTCAAGCAATGTCTTCAACCTAGCATTTTCATCAGCAATAGTAGTGGTATCCTCCGCAGAGGGGTTAGTTACCACATCAGTAGTTGAAGACAGAGCAACAATAGCAGCAACGGAACATTCAGCAACAGAGGTAGTGTTATCACGCTCAATGCATTTTAAACATGGTGGATCAAATCCTTCCTGAGCAGAACTGATCTGTTGAGCGCGAAATGACTCATTCTCTTTTTGAAGATCTTCATGAGTCGCTTTCAATTTCTCAAGCTCTTGCTTCCTTTGAAGATAATCATAGGAGAGCTTTTCATAAGTGGTTGAGAGTGTCTCATGAAGACTTTCAAGTTCTTGATACTTAGCATGAAGATTTTTTATGTCTTCAACTAAGGACTGTGAACGTGTCATTTCCGCGTCCAACAGGTCATCGCTTTTGTCTAACAATTTTTGAGTATGTTCCATAGCCCTTTGTTGTTCAGTAGCAATTTTAGCAAGTGTTTTGTAGCTGGGTTTAGATTCACAATCAGAGTCATCTTCACTTGATGTTTGAAAGTAAGCATCGCGTGATTTTACCTTGGCACCACGAGCCATGAAGCAGTAGGTGGGAGCAGGATCGTCCTTGTCATCATTAGCGTTGGTGTGGGAGTCATTGTCTTGAGTGTTGAAGATGGACTTGGCAACGTAGGTTGTGGCTAGAGCCAGACTTGCAATGCCAGAGTCAGACTCAGCTTTAGATTCCACCTCTGCCTCCTCAGAAGCAGACTCCTCCTCTGAATCCATTTCCCTGCCGACAAAAGCACGAGCTTTGCCGGATGAGCTCTTCTTGTGAGATGAAGACTTTGTTGAGGACTTGGAAGAAGACTTTGAAGATTTCTTCTTCTTCTTCTTGTCATCGGAGTCATATTCCTTGCTCTTCTTCTTCTTCTTCTCGTTGTACCACTGAGGACATTCAGAGATGTAGGGCCCAGGCTTCTTACACTTGTGACAGGTTCTCTTCTTGTTGTCTTGAGTGGAAGCTTCTCGTTGTACCACTATGGATCGTCAAGACTTTCTGAAGCCCTTCTTGTTGGTGAATTTCTGGAACTTCTTCACAAGCATAGCAAGTTCCCTTCCAATGTCTTTAGGATCATCAGAACCACAGTCAGATTCTTCTTCTTCAGATGAAGAAACAACTTTTGCCTTCAAGGCACGAGTTCCGCCATAGTTGGGGCCATAGATATCTCTTTTCTCAGAAAGCTGGAACTCATGGGTGTTGAGCCTCTCAAGTATGTCAGACGGATCGAGAGTCTTGAAGTCAGGACGTTCTTGTATCATGAGGGCAAGGGTGTCAAAGGAGCTGTCAAGAGATCTCAGTAGCATCTTGACGATTTCATGCTTGGTGATCTCTATGGCGCCGAGAGCCTGAAGCTCATTTGTGATGTCGGTGAGGCGATCAAACGTGAGCTAGACATTTTCATTGTCGTTTCTCTTGAAGCATGTAACACCCCGGATGTAACTTTCCATCTTTGTATCTCCAACTCTTGCCATTTTCGGCTATGTGATATGATATCCCCTCCGTGGTTGGGTTTTGTCTTTTTTTGCATTTTATTCATGTCGTGCATATCATATCATGTCATCATGTGCATCTCATTTGCATACGTGTTCGTCTCATGCATCCGAGCATTTTCCCCGTTGTCCGTTTCGCAATCTGACACTCCCACATGCACCGGCGCACCCCTCTTGTCTCTTTTCATGTGCGGGTGTTAAACGTTCTCGGAATGGACCGAGCCTTGCCAAGTGGCCCTGGTATAGCACCGGTAGACCACCTCTCAAGTTTCGGGTCATTTGGAGCTCGTTTGGTACTCCAACGGTTAACCGCACTCCCGCAAAGGCCTCTTTTGAGTTGCAGCCGAACACCCCTCCAAAACAGCCCAATAACCCATCTAAGTCACTTCCATGCTCTCCGTCGTCGGATCACGATCGTGTGGGCGAAAACCGCACCCCATTTGGAGTCTCCTAGCTCCCTCTACCTATAAATATGTGCACCCCTCCGAAAATTTCTGATCCCCAAACCCTAGCCCGCTCCCTCTCCGCCGCCGGACACGTCCGGGCGGAGCCGGACACGTCCGCCCCGCGCCCCAGCCACCCAGAAGCTGCCACGTGGCGCCGCCGTGCCGTCCCCGCCGCCGGCCCGCGAAAGCCCGCCGCGGGCCCTCCCGCACCCGACCCGGGCCGCGCCTCGCCGCC
>NC_057807.1:254204919-254214404 GCF_018294505.1 Triticum aestivum
CCACACAGCGCCGTCCGCCGGCCTCCGCCGTCCCGCGCCTCCCCGCGCCTCGTCCGACGTCGCCGGCGCCGGATCCGGCCAGATCCGGCCGCCCCGGTCTCTCCTCCGCCCTCCTCCGGCTTCCCCGAGCTCCGGCGCCCCTTCTCCAGCGAAGCCCGCGTTCTCCGGCGATCTCTAGATCGACCGCCTCGGTTGACTTCTCTTCCTCCCCGAATTTCGTCTAAGTCCTTAATCTGCCATAAATTTTGTTGCATCTTCATCGCCCCACAACTTTGCACTCGTGGCTCCGTTTTGGGCGTGTAGCATACCAAATTGTTCGCCTCGAAGAGTACATCATTTAATCTCATTGCATCATTTTCATTTGAGCTCATCTTGATGCCCGAAAATCTGTTCGAAGAGTGCTTCATAATGTTAGTTTCATATTCTTATCAGAACGAGCTCTTTTGTCATTTTTGCCATGATTGATGTGTGCATCGTATGGACTTTATCCCTAAATGTGTTTTGAACTATGCTATGTCTTCTTTACAGAGGTACTTGCCATGTATTTTTGTGGTCAATGTGGTGACTAGCACAAGCATGCAAACTAGGCTTCGTGATACTGCTGATTTTAGTTCCTGTTCTGCTATTATTTTCATGCCATGTAAACATGTTGCTACAGAGAGATCCATGCATATTTTGAGATACTTCAGTAAGGGTGTTTTCAACATATGGTTATGCTCTATCCATCCATGACCCTGGTTGCAATTATGGAATAGTCTAGCATGTCATTTTCGTGCTCTACTTTTGCTTCAAAATGTTTCCTCGCAGATTGTTTACATGTCATTCAATTTTGCCGAGGTTGTTGTAGTTGATCCGTGTATGCTATGATGTTGTTCTTGCCATGCATAGCTTCCATGACATGTCTTCTTGATGGATGTATGCTTAGTTTATCATGAAGTGCTCTGTAGTGAGTGCATCGAGCTCACGAAGGTGCCTTCGTAATTATGCCAATGCCATGCTTTGTTTGCTGAATCTGTTAACGAAACTTGCTATGTTCACATGGGTGCCATCATATTTTCTGATCCTTTTTGGCTTATGGTTAGTAAGGGACTTTTGATCTATGCTTTGAGTAGATTCATGCCATGTCTTGTTTTGCTATTATAAGTTCCTTTAGCATGTTGATAACCTGCTCTGAACATTGCTTCGTGATGTTGTTTATGCCATGTCCAACCTGATATTTTTTGCACTTTCACCATGCTTGTTTGAACCTGTTATGATGTGTTTTAGCCGTAGCTCAGTGTTCCTCTTTTGTTAAGCATCTCCTGTAGATCACTGCCATATGTTTTGTTTTTATGTTGGGGTGATGTAGCATAGTTTCTTGTTGCATGCTAAGTAGCTTCGTGTTGTTAAACGCAGCTTTGTGCCATTCTTGTTTTGCTTGCCATTTGCAAACCGTGCATCCGAATCCGGTGATCTTTATATCGATTTCAACCGAAATCATCTCATTTTTCCAGCGGCATACTTGGTTTGCCAAGTTCATGCCTTGTTCATTTCTTCCCTCCCGGAGCACGCATATGCATTGCATATCACATCTCGTATATCATGACATGTATTGCATCATGTTGCTTGTGCATTGCACCGTGATTTATTTTGGTTCCTTTGATTGTGCTCTTGCTTTGGGTAGAGCCGGGAGACGAGTACGTGTACGAGGAACCTGTTGAGAACGCTTACGAGGATCAAGCCTTCGACAACTCTGAGAACCTTGCAGGCAAGATGACCATACCTTCGATATTACTTCTATCTTTGCTTGCTAGTACTCGCTCTATCGCTATGTTAGCTCTACCTGCCTTTGTTTATCATGCCTCCCTATTGCCATGTCAAACCTCTAACCATCCTGTCCTAGCAACCGTTGTTTGGCTATGTCACCGCGTTTGCTCAGCCCCTCTTATAACGTTGCTAGTTGCAGGTGAAGATGAAGTTTGTTCCTGGTCGGAACATGGATATTTTGGGATATCACAGTATCTCCTATTTAATTTAATGCACCTTATATACTTGGTAAAGGGTGGAAGGCTCGGCCTTATGCCTGGTGACTTGTTCCACTCTTGCCGCCCTAGTTTCCGTCATACCGGTGTTATGTTCCTTGATTTTGCGTTCCTTACACGGTTGGGTGATTTATGGGACCCCCTTGATAGTTCGCTTTGAATAAAACTCCTCCAGCAAGGCCCAACCTTGGTTTTACCATTTTCCACCTAAGCCCTTTTCCCTTGGGTTTTCGCGAGCCCAAGGGTCATCTTTATTTACCCCCCGGGCCAGTGCTCCTTCGAGTGTTGGTCCAACCTGTCAGCCGCTGGTGGCCACCAGGGGCAACTCTGGGCTGGCCTATCGGAAGTTTGGACAATCCGGTGTGCCCTGAGAACGAGATATGTGCAGCTCCTACCAGGATTTGTCGGCACATTCAGGTGGCTTTGCTGGTCTTGTTTTACCATTGTCGAAATGTTTTGCGAACCGGGATTCCGAGGCTGATCGGGTCTTCCCGGGAGAAGGTATGTCCTTCGTTGACCATGAGAGCTTGTGATGGGCTAAGTTGGGACACCCCTGCAGGGTATATAATCTTTCGAAAGCCGTGCCCACGGTTATGAGGCAGATGGGAATTTTTTAATGTCCGGTTGTAGATAACTTGACACTTGACTTCATTAAAATGCATCAACTGTGTGTGTAGCCGTGATGGTCTCTTCTTGGCGGAGTCCGGGAAGTGAACATGGTTTGAGTTATGCTTGACGTAAGTAGTTTCAGGATCACTTCTTGATCACTATTAGCTTCTCGACCGATGCGTTGCTTCTCTTCTCGCTCTCACATGCGTATGTTAGCCACCATATATGCTTAATGCTTGCTGCAGCTCCACCATATTACCCCTTTACCTACCTATGAGCTTAAATAGTCTTGATCTCGTGGGTGTGAGATTGTTGAGTCCTCGTGACTCACAGATTCTACCAAAACAGATGCAGGTGCCGAGGATACCAGCGCAGATGGCGCAACTGAGCTGAAGTGGGAATTTGATGAGGCCCTTGGTCGTTACTATGTATCGTTTCCAGATGATCAGTAGAGGAGCCCAGTCGGGACGATCGGGGATCTAGCATTTGGGGTTGTCTTCTTTTCATTTGAACTTGACCGTAGCCGGTCTATGAGTGTATTTTGAATGATGTATGATCTTAATTTATGTATTGTGTGAAGTGGCGATTGTAAGCCAACTCTCTTTATCCCATTCTTGTTCATTACATGGGATTGTGTGAAGATGACCCTTGTTGCGACAAAACCACTATGCGGTTATGCCTCTAAGTTGTGCTTTAACACGTGGGAGATATAGCCGCATCGTGGATGTTACAAGTTGGTAATCAGAGCCATCCCCGACTTAGGAGCCCCTGCTTGATTGTTTGCTGGCGATGTTGAGTCTAGAACAAAAATGTTTTGAGTCTTAGGATTATATATATCGGAGAGTAGGATTCTTTTTACTCCTCAGTCCCTTCGTCGCTCTGGTGAGGTCATCTAACGTAGATGTTTTGACTTTCCTCTCCTCAAATTTCACTAAAAAAAATTTAGGATCACGCGGGTATCTTGGAATCGTTCCGATGGTTTTGTGATGAGAACATTGTTCTTGGTGCCTCCTGTCTATTATGTGGCTTTGACCCGGGGAGTTGAGCTCTGAGGTGTTGTCGTCACAATTTTATCGTTGCAATTCTGGAATACCTGAGTTTTGCCGACATCGAAAATCTCTTTTATGTAGTTGTTGGTGAGATAACCTCGACGCCACCCAGTACTGGGGCGGGAGTTCGGGAGTATTGCCATAACTCGTATAACGGATGCTTTTCGAAGGTTGAGGTACACGATTTCCGAAGGTTTCTTGGTTATGTGTTGACGGATGGATACAGCTGGATGTAGGGATTGTTAGTTTGGGTGAGATATATTGCTTCCCCTGTATCCCCAACACCAGATTGCATAACCAGAAAGTTTCGGGAGTTTATAGGTGGGATTCAAGTAGCTCTAGCATTTCTTCCCGCAGATATTTGGTTTGTGATTGGGTAATCCTTACCACTTATTTGTTCCAGTTGTACCTTGTTTATTTCATTCATCAATCTCTTATCAAGTGGCTTCTCACCTTAATGGATGTGTGATGTTTGCTTTGGAATTCATTCGTTCATCCTTGTTCAAATGTTTATTGTGAAGACTATATGTTGCAATTTCTATCCGTTGATTCAACTTGTCTATCTGTCTATCAATATGCTAACGGATGTCACCCTCTTCAGGATGGCTCCGCCAACGCGTCAGAATCCGGAACGCAATGATGGGAGTCAGGCGAACCCTCCACCTCCACCTCCACCTCCGGAGGCATGGTAAGCTTTGATGGCTGCCACAAACGCCAATGCCCAGATGATGATTCAGCTCATGCAACAGCGCAACCAAGGCCAAGGCAACCAGGGGAATCAAGGTCAAGGGCAGTTCAACCATCAGCCTCTATTTCCTACCCTCAACCAATTCCTTGCAAATCAGCCGAAGTCTTTCAGCTACTGTGTCGAGGCCACAGACGCCGATGATTGGCTCGTGGATATCAACAAGCATTTTGAATGCAGCAATGTTAGGCCTGAGGACTATGTCAAGTTCGCTTCTTTTCAGCTCAAGGATCAGGCAGCTGATTGGTTCCAGCAATACAAGGATTCCAAAGGTCGTCGAGTGATTACTTGGACTGATTTCTATCGGGACTTTAAAGCTCACCACATTCCTACCAGTGTTGTTGAGAGCAAGCGTGAGGAGTTCCGCAATCTGAAGCAAGGCAACATGTCAGTGTACGAATACAACAAGCAGTTTTAGAAACTTGCTCGCTTTGCTAAGCAAGATGTTCCTGATGAGAAGAGTATGATCTATCAATTCAGAGGTGGCCTTAGAGAGGATCTGCAGTTAGCTCTCGTTCTTGTTGAGCCTACTCAGTTTGATCAATTCTACAATATGGCACTCAAGCAAGAAGTTGCTCAGCTCAAGTGTGAGGCTTCTAAGAAGAGAATCAGGGATGCAGTGCAATCTTCTTCTTCCTCACAAGTGGCAGCTAAGCAGCAGAGGTTCTACCTTCCTCCTCCTCCGTTTCGTCAGCCTTACCAACAGAAGAACTCAGGTGGTCGTAGATCTTCCCACCCACCCAACCCAGGCCATCAGAACAAGTCTCAGTCTCAAGCTCCAAAGTCGAATGCTCCTTATCATCGTCCGCTCTCAGAAGTGACTTGCAACAAGTGCCAGCAGAAAGGTCACTACGTGAACAAATGCTTCAATCAAAGGCGCCTTCCTCCTCCTCCTCCTGTGAGATCTTCAAGCAATGCAGTGGTCAAGCATAATTCCAAGTTTGCAAAGGTGAACATGATGAATGCAGCTCAGGCAGAGGATTCTTCAGATGTGATCATCGGTAATCTTTCTGTTAGTGATATTCCTGCAAAAGTTCTTTTTGACACTGGTGCATCGCTTAGTTTCATCTCAAGACCATTTGCATCTAAGCATGACTTGTCTTTCCAAGAATTGCCTAGACCGTTAGCAGTTGTCTCTCCCGCTAAAAGCATGAACGCAAGCTACATGGTTCCGGATGTTTCCATCAAGATGGGCGACTATAAATTTCTGTCTTCTCCAGTTGTTCTTGGCGACTCTGATATTAATCTAATTCTTGGGATGGACTGGCTTTCTAAGCACAAGGCTCAGCTTGATTGTGCTGCCAGGCAAATTCAATTGACACACCCTTCTGAGGATGTTATCATCTATGCCGCTCGCAATGAAACCATTCGGTTGTTTTCTCTCTTGGGAAGGGCGAGTTGGATGCTATTTCTCAAATTCCAGTCGTTTGTGAGTACCAAGATGTCTTTCCAGAAGAGCTTCCGGGTATTCCTCCTCATCGGCCAGTCGAGTTCGTTATTGATCTTGAGCCTGGAATTGAACCTGTTTGCAAGCGTCCATACAAGCTTGGACCCAAGGAGCTGAAGGAATTGAAGAAGCAGCTCGATGAACAAGAGCGTCTGGGCTTGATTAGACCGAGTTCATCCCCATGGGGTTGTGGAGTTCTTTTTGTCCAGAAGAAGGATGGCACGGACCGACTTTGCATCGATTACCGTCCATTGAACAAGAAGACAATCAAGAACAAGTATCCACTTCCCAACATCAATGAGCTTTTCGAGCAACTCAAAGGTGCTAAAGTTTTCTCCAAGCTTGACCTTCGTATGGGTTATCATCAGATTCGCATTCGTGAACAAGATAATCCCAAGACAGCATTCAGAACAAGCTATGGTTATTATGAATATACTGTCATGTCTTTCGGCCTTGTCAATGCTCCTCCAACTTTCTCTCGCATGATGAACTTTATCTTCAACCCCTACACCAATGAATTCGTTCTGGTGTATCTCGATGATATCTTGGTCTTCTCCAAGAATAAGTAGGATCATGCCTAACATTTGCGATTGGTGCTCGACAAGCTCAGAGAGCATCAATTCTATGCGAAGTTTTCCAAATGTGAGTTCTGGCTTGATGAAGTTCTTTATCTTGGTCATATCATCTCTGCCAAGGGAATTGCTGTTAATCCCACAAAGGTTTCTACAGTTCTGAATTGGGAACCTCCTCAGAATGTCAAGCAGCTCCGCAGTTTTCTTGGTCTTGCAAGCTATTGCCGAAGATTCGTTGAGAACTTCTCTAAGATTGCAAAGCCTCTTACCAACCTCCTCCAGAAGCATGTCAAGTGTGTCTAGACGCCTGAGTGTGACGTCGCTTTCAACACCCTCAAAGAGAAGTTAGTCACAGCTCCTGTCTTGACTCCTCCTGATGAATCCAAGCCATTCGAAGTATTCTGTGATGCTTCCCTTCAAGGTCTCGGTGCTGTGTTGATGCAAGAGAAAAAAGTTGTGGCCTATACCTCTCGTCAGTTGAAGCCCAACGAAAAGAACTACCCCACTCACGATCTTGAGTTGGCGGCAGTTGTCCATGCATTGATAACATGGAGACATCTCTTATTGGGAAGGCAAGTGGACATTTTCACCGATCACAAGAGCCTCAAGTATATCTTCACTCAACCCAACCTTAACCTCAGGCAAACTCGATGGGTCGAAATGATTCAAGAGTACAATCCGAGTATTGAATATACTCCTGGCAAGGAGAATGTGATTGCAGATGCTCTGAGCAGAAAGGCTTATTGCAACAGTCTAATTCTCAAGCCGTTTCAACCGGATCTCTGTGAAGCCTTCCGCAAGCTGAATCTTCAAGTTGTTCCTCAAGGCTTTCTTACCAACCTCATAGTCTCTCCTACTTTGGAAGATCAAATTCGTGAGGCACAACTCCTGGATACCATGGTGAAGAAGGTGAAACGTGGTATTGACAAGGGCATTCCCAAATACAAGTGCTATCGCTTGGATGACAAAGATACTCTTTTCTTCGAGGATCGAATTGTGGTTCCTAAAGGTGATCTGAGAAAAGTCATCATGAATGAGGCACACAATTCCCTCCTATCCATTCATCCTGGAAGTACAAAGATGTGCCATGACCTCAAGCAGTCATATTGGTGGACTCGAATGAAGCGAGAAATCGCTCAATTCGTGAATGAATGTGATGTCTGCAGAAGAGTGAAAGCAGAACACCAAAGACCAGCTGGTCTCCTCCAACCTCTTGCTATTCCGGAATGGAAGTTTGACCATATCGAGATGGACTTCGTGACTGGTTTTCCTAAGTCCAAGCATGGAAATGATGCTATATTCGTTGTCATTGACAAGCTTACCAAAGTGGCTCATTTTCTTCCTATCAAAGAATCTATCACAGTAGCTCAGCTGGCAGAGCTATACACCTCCAGAATTGTCTCCTTGCACGGCATTCCACAATTGATATCTTCAGATCATGGAAGCATCTTCACTTCTAAGTTCTGGGACTCCTTTCAGACGGCCATGGGCACCAACATTCGTTTCAGCACATCTTTCCATCGTCAAACAAGTGGCCAAGTCGAGCGAGTCAATCAAATTCTTGAAGATATGCTCAGGGCTTGTGTCATCTCTTTCGGTATGAAGTGGGAAGATTGTCTTCCATATGCCGAGTTCTCCTACAACAACAGCTTCCAAGCGAGTTCGGGCAAGGCCCCATTCGAAATTCTCTATGGCAGAAAGTGACGTACTACTCTCAATTGGTCGGAGACAAGTGAACGCCAACTTCTTGGCAACGACTTGATCACAGAAGCCGAAGAAATGTGCAAAGTCATTCGTGAGAATCTCAAAGCCGCGCAATCGCGCCAAAAGAGTTACTATGATAGCAAGCACCGTGACTTGGCTTTTGAAATCGAAGACCATGTCTACCTCCGCGTCTCTCCAATGAAAGGCACTCGTCGCTTCGGTATCAAAGGGAAGCTTGCCCCTAGATACGTGGGTCCTTTCAAGATCATTGGCAAAAGAGGCGACCTCGCCTATCAACTTGAGCTTCCATCCAACTTTGCAAACGTGCACGACGTGTTTCACGTGTCACAGCTTCGCAAGTGCTTCAAGAATCCTGAGCGCACTATCAACTTCAAAGAGATCGACCTCCAAGAAGATCTCTCTTATCATGAGCACCCCGTTGCTATTCTTGAAGAAACTGAGCGCAAGACTCGCAACAAGTCAATCAAATTCCTGAAAGTGAAGTGGTCACACCATTCTGACCGAGAAGCCACCTGGGAGTGCGAGGATCACCTCCGTTCCGAATATCCGGAGTTCTTTCAGTCCTAGATCTCGGGACGAGATCCTCTTGTAGTGGTGGAGTGTTGTAACACCCCGGATGTAACTTTCCATCTTTGTATCTCCAACTCTTGCCATTTTCGGCTATGTGATATGATATCCCCTCTGTGGTTGGGCTTTGTCTTTTGTTTTGCCTTTTATTCATGTTGTGCATATCATATCATGTCATCATGTGCATCTCATTTGCATACGTGTTCGTCTCATGCATCCGAGCATTTTCCCCGTTGTCCGTTTCGCAATCCGACACTCCCACATGCACCGACGCACCCCTCTTGTCTCTTTTCGTGTGCGGGTGTTAAACATTCTCGAAATGGACCGAGCCTTGCCAAGTGGCCCTGGTATAGCACCGGTAGACCACCTGTCAAGTTTCGGGTCATTTGGAGCTCGTTTGGTACTCGAACGGTTAACCGCACTCCCGCAAAGGCCTCTTTTGAGTTGCAGCCGAACACCCCTCCAAAACAGCCCAATGACCCATCTAAGTCACTTCCATGCTCTCCGCCGTCGGATCACGATCGTGTGGGCGAAAATCGCACCCCATTTGGAGTCTCCTAGCTCCCTGTACCTATAAATCTGTGCACCCCTCCGAAAATTCCGGATCCCCAAACCCTAGCCCGCTCCCTCTATGCCGCCGGACATGTCCGGGCGGAGCCGGACACGTCCGCCCCGCGCCCCAGCCACCCAGGAGCTGCCAAGTGGCGCCGCCGCGCCGCCCCTACCGCCGGCCCGCGAAAGCCCGCCGCG